>NC_068364.1:24351098-24363236 GCF_020536995.1 Dreissena polymorpha
GTAGGCGAAACGGTAGGCACATTTTAAAGTCGTTTTTCTCGGAAACGACGTCAGCGCCAGAATAGTCAAAATCGCGTTTCCAGCCACATATATTGTACTGCCTTTCTTCCATCAAAAATTCTTGAACTGGTAGACACACTGCCTACATGCACTCAGAAAGTTGAAAGTAATCTGAAATTGTGTTGTTCTTAAAAATTCTTCACTTTCGGAAAAATCCCACTTGAGAAATACACTGCCATCAAACAGGAACTGAAGACGCGGAAGAATGTTACTGTGGAGTGATTCCAAATATCATACGGGAAACTTGAAACCGGTTTTATTTATACATTGCCAATAATTCAATGTTTTGTCTTAATTAGCAAAGACTGAAATCGTGCTTAGCCGTTTTAGATATCACTAATGTGTATCAAATATGTGTTTATAAATTGTATAAAATGTATAGTTGAATCTTCATCGGGTTAATTTATTGTCTTTTTTCCAAAACAAGATGTGACCTTGATAAATCGGTTTAAATGAAACACAGTTTCATTATCGAAGCAGATCCACATTTCATTTTGATTATGCCTCTGTTTTGAATAAATATTACGGGCGTATTGAGCGTACTGTCCAAGTTTTGGGCACCAAGCTACACAGATCTGAAATTATAGAAATTATTTTGAAGGATTGGTATTGTTTAATAATACCTTTTATCTATTGACGGGTGCATTTTCTTAATGCGGCAAATGACAATTTCAAAAATAAAACTACACGAGAATCTTGGTTTTTGAAACGAAAATCTGAAAAGAAGCAGGTTTTCGCATTGTGAGATAATACAAATAGAAAACTATGTGTTTGCCCTCACATAATCAGAAAACATGCCTGAAAACGAGTGTAGTGTTTCGGCAGAAAAAAAGGCACTTCACCTAAACAGACTGTACAATTACAGAATTAAATTCAGTGTAGTTTATTTAATAAGTAAAACGCACATTCTTTAAAAAAAAATTATACCTTTAGCGTATTTATAGATAAGCTCTTACGACTTTCACGCCATTATCGCATGCCAACACCGTTCTATATTTTTCATTTCAACATGTTCTACTAAATGAATCATATTATTAATATTCCGTTTTATGCAACAATTAGGCCAGAAACTTCATCAGGACAGCACTCAGAAGTCAATTTATCAACCGCCTCAACCCTACAAGACAAAGAATATTACGTCCCCTTCTCTATAAATATTTAGAGCTATATATCTTATATGCCCTAAGGGGCTTTTCGTAACCGAACGGAAAAAATGTCTATGTTGATAATTCTGGTTCAAATCTTCATGAATATGTATGCATGTTGAAAGTAAAAGAGTACGATTATGTGAAGATGTTTAAACTGGTAAGGAAGTAAACAGTGTAATGGTTTTTGTCTGGATTTGGCGAAAAGACATAGCCTTACATTTTTGGTAAGAGAATAATTTAAAAGACAAAACTGAAAAAAGAGAAACTCTTAATTGCTTCACGTTAAAGAAATTCTTGAGTGGAAAGGAGTCTTTATAAGAATCCTGCTGAAGAATGATAAAAAATCCCGATGATACCAATAATTTTAATTTTTCATAAAGATTAATCTTGACTCGCTTATACTTTTGTTTTAAGCGGATTATATATAGAAAATTGTTTACTTGCCGTAAATGAAAGACTAGCGCATTGTATATTGGCGAGTGTTCACTTGCCGTTAATTAAATACTAACGTATTATATATAGGATATTGATCACTTGCCGTAAATAAAATACTAGCGCATTGTATATTGGCGAGTGTTCACTTGCCGTAAATTAAATACTAGCGCATTGTATATTGGCAAGTGTTCATTTGCTGTAAATTAAATACTAGCGCATTGTATATTGGCGAGTGTTCACTTGCCGTAAATTAAATACTAGCGAATTATATAAAGGCAAGTATTCACTTGCCGTAAATAAAATACTAGCGAAGTGTATATAGGCAATTATTCACTTGATATCATTTCAATGCTAGCAGATAGTATATAGGCAATTTTCATTAATTACCTGTAAATTCTAACTGACTTTTATATACACACTGGGTCACTTGCCGAAAAGTAAAGACTAGCGGAGTGTGTAAAGACAATAAATCACTTGCCTTAATTAAAAAAAAATAATAACGGATTATTTTTATACAATTGGTCACTTATCGTAAAGTCAAGTCTAGCGAATTTTATGTCGAATAAAATAATCACGTGCTATAGTTAGAGAATAACAATTATTTCTATCACGATCGTGTTTTTTATTTGTATTTAACCTATATCTCTCGTACACATATGTCGTAGTATTCAAATAATTGACCAACACATCTCATTCTGGTTTATCAAAATTTATTGATCAAGAAATTGCAGAAAATAAAGATCCGACTGACTTTGCCGTGTAGGCCGTGATAACAGCAATAACAAACTATTTGGGAAATTAGAACAGAACAATTCCTTACTACTGTCATGTATGCATTGATACAAAATGGGAGATATAATAACACTTAAAACGAATGATTCAAAAAGCAATTATAACACAAATCATCTAAAAACGAATGATCCAAAAACCAATTATCCGAAATACATGTATATATTTTTTTATCTAAAAACGAATGATCCGACAAACCCTTTCATCTGTTTTTAAGGCATTTGCAAATGTGTCTGATACCTTGCTACGCTCCCGGCCCCGCTATAGTCGTGTTTCATCGTATTTTTATATTGAACAACTGTTCGCATTTAAATCGTTTTGGATTGTATTTTCAATGCATTATGTGGACTTCTACGATACAAAGGTACGGCCCCGGGCCCGCCATAATCGCGGGGTCCATCGTTTGCAGCGTCGTGCTGATACGTAGCAAGCTTCTTTGAAAAGGAGTTGTGGGCAATAGTGGTGTGCACCGTCGTCATATCCGGTTAGTATACGCATATAACTCTCTTATTTTGTTTAGACCTAGTAATTTTAGCTCGATTGTATAGAAATATTCAAGCTTATTGTGGTCATGTCAGATTAGTTTGATCATATCGCTTGTAAAAATCGCTGAATTTAGTTTAAATTTATTTAAGATCGAAAGCTCTTACCGTATTGTCATACTCTCGAGTCTGTTTCCTAAGAAGAACCAGTACTTGGTGTTGATAGAAGAAATCTTTAGAATTCACCCTGAGTGGGGATCGAACCTAGGATCTCGTGATAGTCAAGCGGACACCATATACACTACGCCACCGCAACCTCTAAGATTCGATGTTCTTGAATTGGTCAGTTCCTTGTACTGGCGTTGTGATTTATTTTCAAAGATATAAGATAACTCTTACTGTTTGCAATTCATGCGTTTTGTACGATTTGTTCTATAAATTTATTAATCAATGTATTTGCATAATGAAACATCAGATTAACTGAACTAAACAACAACTGACAATACTTCACACACCGTTTGACCGTCTATTTTCAAATAAAAGACAATTGCAAACATTATAATGAAAATAGCTTATAAAGTTAGCGGCAAAACCAGATACCTTAATACTCAAACCAAACAACTCAAAAGGTGTAAGGTTCAGTGCCCGTACTTTTTTTAGACTTAAGAAAAAAAGATAGTCGTAGACTAAATACAAATAGCCCACATTTTGCATACATACAGGCTAACACTGGTGCTAATACCATTAACATATTGTTCTTAATAAAGAATTATATAATTAAATGCATTCAGTACCACGCAATACTTGACTTTCAAGAAGTTTTAGTACGTTACAGTTTTAAGAATTTTTTTTAAGCTTATTTCTTAGGATCGGTTTGTGAATACGGACCCGGGTTTGTTTTAGACTTATGTCTTAGGATCGGTTTGTGAATATGGACCCAGGTTTGTTTTAGACTTAAGTCTTAGGATCGGTTTGTGAATACAGGCCCGGGTTTGTTTTAGACTTATATCTTAGGATCGGTTTGTGAACACGCACCCGGGTTTGTTTTAGACTTATATCTTAGGATCGGTTTGTGGATACGTGCTCGGGTTTGTTTTAGACTTATGTCTTAGGATCGGTTTGTGAATATGGACCCAGGTTTGTTTTAGACTTAAGTCTTAGGATCGGTTTGTGAATACAGGCCCGGGTTTGTTTTAGACTTATATCTTAGGATCGGTTTGTGAACACGCACCCGGGTTTGTTTTAGACTTATATCTTAGGATCGGTTTGTGGATACGTGCTCGGGTTTGTTTCAGACTTATGTCTTAGGATCGGTTTGTGAATATGGACCCAGGTTTGTTTTAGACTTAAGTCTTAGGATCGGTTTGTGAATACAGGCCCGGGTTTGTTTTAGACTTATATCTTAGGATCGGTTTGTGAACACGCACCCGGGTTTGTTTTAGACTTATATCTTAGGATCGGTTTGTGGATACGTGCTCGGGTTTCTTTTAGACTTATGTCTTAGGTACGGTTTGTGAACACGCACCCGGGTTTGTTTTAGACTTATATCTTAGGATCGGTTTGTGGATACGTGCTCGGGTTTGTTTTAGACTTATTTCTTAGGATCGGTTTGTGAACACGCGCCCGTTTTTTTTCTAAGCCTCGCTTCACGCAGCCTTAAGGTATGATTCCATACAAAAGATATGGCAGTGTGCTGTTGGTATCTGGTGGCAAAACGTGAGCTGAATGTTCTCATCTGATCTATATATATCATAATTCGCGTCATACGAAAATTGGTTTAATGCCATATGCGGCCACCGTAGCTTCAGACCGGAATGCGCAATAGCGAATTAGGTAGCTACTGACCAGACCGTGCGGATGCTCAGCCGCATATGACATAAGATCCCTTTTTGCATGACGCGGATCTCATGTAAGCGGCTTTTACGGTAAAATCATTCCAATGGTAACACTATATTACTCTTGCTACGTGGCGGCTGACCAATGAGCACATTCTGTTAAACCAGGTATTAATACATATGCGTAAATTGTCGTTCCAGCTTAGCTCCCTTTAAACGAAAACTACTATAAAAGTGAGAAGTTTCGTCCAAGATAAGCCTGTGCGGACTGCAAAGGCTAATCTGGGATGACATTTTGCGCACATGCATTAAGCCAGTTTTCACATAACGCGACTGAAATACTAACAGGTATGGGGATGTGAACCGCTACCTTGAGGCCTTCAGTGTATACCCTGCGGCGTGATTATTCTTTGTTCCAAAGAGTATTATTTCACGGCAAAGAAAGACAGTGCAAACAGTACGTTATCAGAGTAAATGACAATCGTAACACTTAGTCCATCTCCGGAGTTTCCGTAAAGAGTATGCAATAAAATGCCGGTTGGGCCCAGAGTGTGTAAATGTAGGCGGAAATAGCTGAACGTTTTCCGGAAATTACCGATCATCAAAATCGTCCTGTTTTAGCACACCATCTAATTTTTGAAAGTTTTAAGTGTAATGTCATTATAGTGTACCTTTATAAAATATTATTATGTTTGTGTCTGCATGTATCTGTTTCCCTTTAAAGTCTCATAAAAGGTGAGATTGTTGTTACGTTTTTGTCTATATCACTGATTTCTACTATAATAAAGCACTCCAACGATTTTTTTGATACTTGAATGTTTGTACAGCGGGGATTTCGTTTATAACAGGGATTTCGGTAATTACGGGGATTTCGGTATTTCTACACACCGGTAAACAGCGATGTTACTAAACCGAATATTTGTAAACAAAATTGAGTTGGAGGACACTTTATTTTGAGCTCAAGTTGTATTGATCATTTTAATGGTAATATCCAATAGCATATAGATATTGTTTATTGATAAAGATGATAACGTTTATTAATAAAATATGCAAAAATTATTTAAAAATCAGTAATAATTACAGATCGTCACCTTTGATGAGCCATTAAGATACTTCTAATGATACTTTCGAAAGGTCATAAGGTTATAAAGTCAGGCAGAAGGCGGGGCTTATTTGGCATCTCTGACCTTAAAAATGACATCGTTGTTAAAGCGGGTATATACGATTTTTTATATGTGTTTAATTGTAGTATATTGATAAAATATGCTACAATAACACAAAATAGGCAAGAAAAATTATACATTAAAGCCGAATTTTATAAAATGCAGCAAAGACAAATTAGCGCCCCGAGCCGATAGTGACGAACATATTTTCCTACAATAACCGAAGCATTCGTCTTTGTATTATAAACCATTAAAATACGAGGGGTGTTCCAGAAGTTCGTTGATTTTCGCTATAACTTATTAGTTTGCTGATAAAAGTCAATGAAATTTACATATTAAACAAACCAATTATCACGGACTTTATATATTAGCTAAAAATGCATGAATTCCATAAAGCAAGTTTGAAACGCGTTGCCATAGAGACCTCAGTAACGACATGCGGCGCACGCGTGTATTTTATTATAAGTATGAGCGTTACGCGAATTTAAATTTGGTTTAAATGTCGATGAAAAACATAATTTACGGCAAATTTTTCATTACAGCCCGGATTTGACCCCTATGGACTTCCGCGTGTTCCAGGAAGTTAAATCGCAGTTGCGCGGTATTCGCTTTGCAAGTAAACAGGAACTTACAGTTGCAGCAAAGCGAATCGTGTCGTCTTTTGACGCTGACTGGTATAGAGACACTTTTGACAAGTGGATTTCCCGACACATAAAGTGCATTCGCGTTGGAGGTGATTATGTGGAAAAGATTTGACAGTTGTTAACTTCATAACGTCATTGACGTTGAACAGAAACGTTACACGTGCGTCGGTGTGCGCATTGTGCACATGTTTAAATCTCTGATATATATTTATTGTTTTATCAATTTCCATAATATTTGGAGAGTATATTTGGAAAGGACGAAATATTCTTAACATGCTATTTGTTTGTCCATTTATGCTACCAAATGAAAATTATAGCGAAAATCCACGAACTTCTGGAACACCCCTCGTAAGTTTAGATGCCCATCGTACATGTATGGTATACATGCTGGCGAATTCGGCTGTACAGCCGTTTTCAATTTCAGAATTAAATATCTGGCTTATTTCGCATTTTTCGACACATGTTCTTCTTAACTTTTATTTTAATTTATATTGAAATATATATATAATAAGTTTTTTTACACAGTTTATATAATTCATAAATATTTTACAAAATCGTATATACCCGCTTCAAGGGCTAATATTCACATAAATATGTTACGTATGGAATAGTTACTAGAATACCCAATAAATGCGAAATTACGGGGTGTTAACGGAGATTACATCATTAAGCCCCTTCCTGGGAAAACCGGGTTTAATGAACGTGCGGAGAGTATCGCCCCATAGAAGCCAGTGCAGTCCGCCGAGTCATTTCAGGGACGACATTATACGCCTTTATGGTAATTTTCGTGTAGAGGTATTCACCTTGAAACGATAATCTCGTCTAGCGGACAGTATCGTCCAAGATTAGCGCAAGCATTAGCTAAGCTGTGACGAGGCTTCGCGTACATGCATTAAGCACGGTTTTCCCGGAGCGCGGCGCATATATAATGGCAATCCACGTTTACAGCTAGGGCTACAAAATTGCCTAGCACATATCGCCTCTTTTGAAATCCAATGGTATATTGCTTTGTACACGAAACTGTCAATGTTAAAAGATGGCAGAGTACTTTAAATTCAATTCACATCTTGAAATTTACATCCATACCATCTTTGCAAATTGTCAATTGTGTTTGTACGTCTTTAATATGTTATGTCTTTAATAACCCATAGGCGGTCAACCGACGTGTGATGTAACCCTTTGCAAGGATCTCTTGATATGGGTTCTGCTGAGGAACTGTGATGTTACTCTTTGCAAGGATCTCTTGATATGGATTCTGCTGACCGTGTGATGTTACTCTTTGCAAGGATCTTTTGGTATGGATTCTGCTGACTAACTTTTTGCTGATAGCATTCACTGGTCAGTATTTAAATGGACATTCGCACAGTTTTCTTATTTCTTGTAAATCAAATGAAATGAACTGTGCTTATCAATAAATCGATAATGTTGCTATAAGTCGTAACTAATTATAATGGCAAGAAAAAAAGCGTGTATTAAACAGTATCGCTGTCCCTTGGACGCATACCCTGTTGCGAAGCAAAAGCCAAAAGAATTAACACTGCTTTACGCAGTCTTTCGTACTAATGAGCAAAACATAAATGCTATAATAATAATTTACGTATTTTCAAAATAATCGATCAAAAGCGTTACACACGCTTTATTATTTTACCGATTTCGAATAATGTGTATCCGTTAATGAGCAAATGTTTTAAAAATGTTTCTTCGTCAAGAGCGTTATTTCGCTTATTTAAACATAAAGCATACATTTTTTTAATATATTGCAATCATTTTAAAATTGTCATTTAACCAAACTCTGAACTAGTTCCTTTATCACAAAAAACAAATGGCATGTACGTATATCGTACACATTCGAACACACGTATATATTTATAGTACTTACTTATTTCATCATCATTATCGGCAAAGCAAAAGTTGCAATATCATATACCACAATTATTTAGTTTTCCATGATGAATTAATACCATATGTGATTCTTTAAATTCCAGGAAGAATAGGCTACCGACATATCAACTTTGTACCGAAACGTATCGTGGTAAGATTTTCATAAAAAAAAACGCATCAAATATAAATGTGCGGTTCGAATGATTGGAAAGAAAACTGCATATTTCTATAATTTTAGCATTCCATATACTTCAAGAATAAACAGACTTATATTGAACGTATGTTATACAATAAGATGGTACATACTAATATCATATGATCTTTTGAAGTATAAATAATATCAAAGTACATACATGTGCTGTATTCAAATTCTTCCTACATGCTATTTATTCTGCAAATTGCACCATACATATATACAAGAACAGAACATTTGCTATGAAATATGTATTGATTCATAAACATGAATTGATAATGCAATACATATATATGCAATTAACTACATAACAACATTTCACGCGCGTGGATAGGCGACATACAACTGAAAAGAAACCATCAACGATTAAACCTGTGTTTTCAATTTAATTTTTTAGAATCCTAAATGGCAATCTTTATTTTCGAAAAAGGATAAACGCTGAAAATCTTTTTTATTTATGAAGGCTCAAATGTTTTTTTGTTAAAACTGCAAGACATGATTACGAGCGTGTCGGTCTCGGCGTAAAAAAGTTCGTATTATTTCATTTATTGAAGTTGGCAATATTTGATTTATGATATATTTATATTTAAATGCATCATATGTTAATACTGGGCATTCCTTTTTCCTCGTTCACAGTCATGTGTTGGGTTAGATTTCATAAATAAAATGTTGACATAACAATCGGATATGGTCGCTTTAAAAACAGATAAAACGCTGAAAAAATCACACTCAAATTACCTTTCAGATTAAGTTACAACGAAATAATAGGGTTTTGCAATTGAATTTAATTTTGTTTGGTTGCCAAACACTCAGTCATGTACACTATTGGGTAATAACAATAATTGTCCAGGTTTGATTGACACAATGTTTGGTCCTGCAACGAATAAGTGAAAACGTATGGGTATCGATTGAATCGATTCCTTATTAATTTCCATGAAGTTAACAAGATTTGATTTATTAAACCATTACAATATATTTAATTAATTTTATTCAACATTCATCTGTCATGTTCATATGTTGGTTTCAGATTTTTAAAACAATGTTGACATTAGTAATATTATATACTCACCCAAAAAACGTAACATTTTTGTTTGAGAAGATTCTGCCATTGGGCCCAGTGCAGGCATGCAATGCGATTAAGGCGAACAACAACGACGCCAATCAAAATCGAGATAATGAAAAGTGCCTACTTCTAAAACAAACTGGCATTTTCATAAGCAAAGACCTAACAAAGATCAATGCAAAAGTTCTAACTTAATTGCGCCTTAAAAAACCTGACTTCGTGGAGGGGCCTGACCCTTGATACAGAAAACTATTCGTATGCTAGAGTGGCAAAAATCGCAACGAACCATTTTCTTTTGACGAATTCAAAACTTTGGTTGGTAAAGCCATTTCCAACAAAAAAAGGTTACAAACAGGACAACGTACGCCTGGAAAGTGTCAGATTGAAGCAACTCAAGACTGACCAACGGAACATTAACCGGTTGCAATAAGCTCTAGTCCCGGATATGGCACCCTCTTCTACGAATAACCCGTCGCGTACTTCCTTATCGAAATGTTGCTTTCCAAAGATAACATGTAACTGTTTTTGTTACAATTAAATGTATCCATTAACACAAGCAAACAAACACACACACATGCACGCATAGTTCTATGCAACCACCCTCACCCACACGCACGCACGATGCCACGCTCGCACATAAGAATTCACGAACACACACTTTAGCAAACATAAATTAAATGGACGCCTTCCTACACCAACGCGCAATAAGTAAAACATCGCGCGACGGACGATGTGAGCATGTCGCCCTTTCGACGGGTGCATGCGTAAACTGAAGTGCTTGCGCTAATGTCTGTTTGTTAGGCTTGCAGCGTCAATGCGATCGAGGAAAAGACGCATAATCGACGTGTGTCCAACGCATAATGTTATCCCGAGTGTTCGTTTTGTTGTCACCATTACGCCGTTGCAAACTTTTTCAACTAGCCAATTATTAAAATATGTTAGTTGGTCATTTTGGTAACAAAACTCACTTCGTACAGAGAGCGTTTAATAATTTGATTTAGTTAATTAAATTATATTTCAAGTAACAAAAAAGTCAATACAAATAAACTTATGAAACGAAAAATCATACCGTTTAATAAGCTTTCGATATCATAGTTGGCATAAACTGCCAAAACAATCAATTACCAATTACTAGTGCAACGTTCAAATCTATTTGTAGAAGGACCAACCAAAATAGTATTTAGACCAATATTATTCGTATACTGACTATACAATGAAACAATGATTAACCCACTTCGATTAATGAGTTGTGTGTTCAAACGATTCAAACAAGATGTGCAGCTTCATGTATTCCTCTCCCAATCATGTGATAATCTCTGTCGAATCAGCTTTAATATATTGTTTTGCACCTTGTAGATTAATGACTACCGAATACGCTAATGGAAATACCCTAATAAACCCTCTATGACGATACTTTCGATTTCATTTGTGTAGACACGGATTGATAAAACACAGCAGTAAAGAGAGGTATTTAATATTAAATACAGTTTATATATTGTATCATTTAAAGTTTAATATTCATAGGTTTTCTAATGAACACGGAAGCAGCATTAAGTACTTTGAATAATGGTTTACATGTATATTTTGTTGCAATAAAATGTTTATTTCGGGTTTTCGGGTTGCGATGCGATACTTAATTAATTCGAGAATGTATTAATAATTAATATGTGCACACATGTAAATGCGGATATTGAATTTATCAAGGGAATTTAAAATAATCATGTCAAATACATTCTCGTTATAAATATATCTATTTTAATGGATGAGCGTAAATCCTCGTTCAATCTAAGACACCGTACTTTCGATTTCGCTTTAGTGTCCATCATCATCATCAGCATCATCATCATCATCATCATCATCTCATCATCATCATCATCATCACATCATCATCATCATCATCATCACAATCATCATCAGCATCATCATATCAGCATCATCATCATCATCCTCATCATCACATCATCATCATCATCATCATCTTCATCCTCATCATCATCCCACCCATCATCATCAAAGCACATCACAATCATCATCATCATCATCATCATCATCATCATCAATCATCATCATCATCATCATCATCACAATCATCATCAGTCATCATCATCACATCATCAATCATCATCATCATCATCAGCACATCTTCATCATCATCAGGTTCATCATCATCATCATCTTCATCCTCATCTTATCTTCATCTTCATCTTCATTCTCTTCATAAAATAGTATTATTCTTTACACACTACCTTATCCATAATAGTTCACTTCCTTCTGGTTTTAGGTGAGCGCTTTGGGACCCATGATCCTTTTGGTTATATTGTATTCTAAAGGTCTCCAGACATAAATTTAATCAGTTCACTCAATCATACCTTAACCTTTAGACAATCGTATTGAAGATCATAAAAACTCAGTCAATAATTACACATGGACCCACCAAATAAAGGC
>NC_068364.1:24363336-24373336 GCF_020536995.1 Dreissena polymorpha
GACACCCAGATCTATATTGGTTAACAAAAAACAAGACACACTGAAAAACTAAGAAAAACCTTCCTTGACAGACGCAGGAATTTTATCCGAAAATTAGCAATTGCCAAAACCCATTCCGTAAACTGCCCTACTGTATTTTGCAATATAAGCTGAGGTTAGTTTAAACCATAAAAAATCAAAATAAAACCGGTAAATTTTAATTCCCCGAAATCAACAATCTTACTGTAGGTTTTACTTGAAAATAAAACTATTGTTAATTGCTAAAACAATTGGTTGACAAACTACGCGAAACGGTAGGCGAAACGGTAGGCACATTTTAAAGTCGTTTTTCTCGGAAACGACGTCAGCGCCCAGAATAGTCAAAATCGCGTTTCCAGCCACATATATGTACTGCCTTTCTTCCATCAAAAATTCTTGAACTGGTAGACACACTGCCTACATGTACTCAGAAAGTTGAAAGTAATCTGAAATTGTGTTGTTCTTAAAAATTCTTCACTTTCGGAAAAATCCCACTTGAGAAATACACTGCCATCAAACAGGAACTGAAGACGCGGAAGAATGTTACTGTGGAGTGATTCCAAATATCATACGGGAAACTTGAAACCGGTTTTATTTATACATTGCCAATAATTCAATGTTTTGTCTTAATTAGCAATGACTGAAATCGTGCTTAGCCGTTTTAGATATCACTTATGTTATCAAATATGTGTTTTTAAATTGTATAAAATGTATAGTTGAATCTTCATCGGGTTAATTTATTGTCTTTTTTTCCAAAACAAGATGTGACCTTGATAAATCGGTTTAAATGAAACACAGTTTCATTATCGAAGCAGATCCACATTTTATTTTGATTATGCCTCTGTTTTGAATAAATATTACGGGCGTATTGAGCGTACTGTCCAAGTTTTGGGCACCAAGCTACACAGATCTGAAATTATAGAAATTATTTTGAAGGATTGGTATTGTTTTAATAATACCTTTTATCTATTGACGGGTGCATTTTCTTACTGCGGCAAATGGAACAATTTCAAAAATAAAACTACACGAGAATCTCGGTTTTTGAAACGAAAATCTGAAAAGAAGCAGGTTTTCGCATTGGAGATAATACAAATAGAAAACTATGTGTTTTGCCCTCACAGAATCAGAAAAACATGCCTGAAAACGAGTGTAGTGTTTCGGCAGAAAAAAAAGGCACTTCACACCTGAACAGACTGTAAAATTACAGAATTAAATTCAGTGTAGTTTATTTAATAAGTCAAACGCACATTCTTTTTTTTATATACATTTAGCGGGTATTTATAGATAAGCTCTTACGACTTTCCACGCCATTATCGCATGCCAACACCGTTCTATATTTTTCATTTCAACATGTTCTACTAAATGAATCATATTATTAATATTCCGTTTTAATATGCAACACTTACGACCCAGAAACTTCATCAGGACAGCACTCAGAAGTCAATTTCAATCAACCGCCTCAACCCTACAAGACAAAGAATATACGTCCCCTTCTCTATAAATATTTAGAGCTATATATCTTATATGCCCCTAAGGGGCTTTTCGCAACCGAACGGAAAAAAAATGTCTATGTTGATTATTTCTGGTTCAACTCTTCATGAATATGTATGCATGTTGAAAGTAAAAGAGTACGATATGTGAAGATGTTTAAACTGGTAAGGAAGTCAACAGATGTAATGGTTTTTGTCTGGATTTGGCGAAAAGAATAGCCTTACATTTTTGGTAAGAGAATAATTTAAAAGACAAAACTGAAAAAAGAGAAACTCTTAATTGCTTCACGTTAAAGAAATTCTTGAGTGGAAAGGAGTCTTTCTAAAAATCCTGCTGAAGAATGATAAAAACTCCGATGATACCAATAATTTTAATTTTTCATAAAGATTAATCTTGACTCGCTTATACTTTTGTTTTAAGCGGATTATATATAGAAAATTGTTTACTTGCCGTAAATGTAAGACTAGCGCATTGTATATTGGCGAGTGTTCACTTGCCGTTAATTAAATACTAACGTATTATATATAGGATATTGATCACTTGCCGTAAATAAAATACTAGCGCATTGTATATTGGCGAGTGTTCACTTGCCGTAAATTAAATACTAGCGTATTGTATATTGGCAAGTGTTCATTTGCCGTAAATTAAATACTAGCGCATTGTATATTGGCGAGTGTTCACTTGCCGTAAATTAAATACTAGCGAATTATATAAAGGCAAGTATTCACTTGCCGTAAATAAAATACTAGCGAATTGTATATAGGCAATTATTCACTTGATGTCATTTCAATGCTAGCAGATAGTATATAGGCAATTTTCATTAATTACCTGTAAATTCTAACTGACTTTTATATACACACTGGGTCACTTGCCGAAAAGTAAAGACTAGCGGAGTGTGTAAAGACAATAAATCACTTGCCTTAATTAAAAAAAATAATAACGGATTATTTTTATACAATTGGTCACTTATCGTTAAGTCAAGACTAGCGAATTTTATGTCGAATAAAATAATCACGTGCTATAGTTAGAGAATAACAATTATTTCTATCACGATCGTGTTTTTTATTTGTATTTAACCTATATCTCTCGTACACATATGTCGTAGTATTCAAATAATTGACCAACACATCTCATTCCGGTTTATCAAAATTTATTGATCAAGAAATTGCAGAAAATAAAGATCCGACTGACTTTGCCGTGTAGGCCTTGATAACAGCAATAACAAACTATTTGGGAAATTAGAACAGAACAATTCCTTACTACAGTCATGTATGCATAGATAACAAAATGGGAGATATAATAACACTTAAAACGAATTATTCAAAAAGCAATTATAACACAAATCATATAAAAACGAATGATCCAAAAACCAATTATCCGAAATACATTATATATTTTTTATCTAAAAACGAATGATCCGACTAACCCTTTCATCTGTTTTTAAGGCATTTGCAAATGTGTCTGATACCTTGCTACGCTCCCGGTCCCGCTATAGTCGTGTTTCATCGTATTTTTATATTGAACAACTATTCGCATTTAAATCGTTTTGGATTGTATTTTCAATGCATTATGTGGACTTCTACGATACAAGGTACGGCCCCGGGCCCGCCATAATCGCGGGGTCCATCGTTTGCAGCGTCGTGCTGATACGTAGCAAGCTTCTTTGCAAAGGAGTTGTGGGCAATAGTGGTGTGCACCGTCGTCATATCCGGTTAGTATACGCAATAGAACTCTCTTATTTTGTTTAGACCTAGTAATTTTAGCTCGATTGTATAGAAATATTCAAGCTTATTGTGGTCATGTCAGATTATTTTGATCATATCGCTTGTAAAAATCGCTGAATTTAGTTTAAATTTATTTAAGATCGAAAGCTCTTACCGTATTGTCATACTCTCGAGTCTGTTTCCTAAGAAGAACCAGTACTTGGTGTTGATAGAAGAAATCTTTAGAATTCACCCTGAGTGGGGATCGAACCTAGGATCTCGTGATAGTCAAGCGGACACCATATACACTACGCCACCGCAACCTCTAAGATTCGATGTTCTTGAATTGGTCAGTTCCTTGTACTGGCGTTGTGATTTATTTTCAAAGATATAAGATAACTCTTACTGTTTGCAATTCATGCGTTTTGTACGATTTGTTCTATAAATTTATAAATCAATGTATTTGCATAATGAAACATCAGATTAACTGAACTAAACAACAACTGACAATACTTCATACCGTTTGACCGTCTATTTTCGAATAAAAGACAATTGCAAACATTATAATGAAAATAGCTTATAAAGTTAGCGGCAAAACCAGATACGTTAATACTCAAACCAAACGACTCAAAAGGTGTAAGGTTCAGTGCCCGTACTTTTTTTAGACTTAAGAATAAAAGATAGTCTTAGACTAAATACAAATAGCCCACATTTTGCATACATACAGGCTAACACTGGTGCTAATACCATTAACATATTGTTCTTAATAAAGAATTATATAATTAAATGCATTCAGTACCACGCAATACTTGACTTTCAAGAAGTTTTAGTACGTTACAGTTTTAAGATTTTTTTTTAAGCTTATTTCTTACGATCGGTTTGTGAATACGGACCCGGGTTTGTTTTAGACTTATGTCTTAGGATCGGTTTGTGAATATGGACCCAGGTTTGTTTTAGACTTAAGTCTTAGGATCGGTTTGTGAATACAGGCCCGGGTTTGTTTTATACTTATATCTTAGGATCGGTTTGTGAACACGCACCCGGGTTTGTTTTAGACTTATATCTTACGATCGGTTTGTGGATACGTGCTCGGGTTTGTTTTAGACTTATGTCTTAGGATCGGTTTGTGAATATGGACCCAGGTTTGTTTAAGACTTAAGTCTTAGGATCGGTTTGTGAATACAGGCCCGGGTTTGTTTTAGACTTATATCTTAGGATCGGTTTGTGAACACGCACCCGGGTTTGTTTTAGACTTATATCTTAGGATCGGTTTGTGGATACGTGCTCGGTTTGTTTTAGACTTATGTCTTAGGATCGGTTTGTGAATATGGACCCAGGTTTGTTTTAGACTTAAGTCTTAGGATCGGTTTGTGAATACAGGCCGGGTTTGTTTTAGACTTATATCTCAGGATCGGTTTGTGAACACGCACCCGGGTTTGTTTTAGACTTATATCTTAGGATCGGTTTGTGGATACGTGCTCGGGTTTGTTTTAGACTTATGTCTTAGGATCGGTTTGTGAACACGCACCCGGGTTTGTTTTAGACTTATATCTTAGGATCGGTTTGTGGATACGTGCTCGGGTTTGTTTTAGACTTATATCTTAGGATCGGTTTGTGAACACGCGCCCGTTTTTTTTCTAAGCCTCGCTTCACGCAGCCTCAAGGTATGATTCCATACAAAAGATATGGCAGTGTGCTGTTGGTATCTGGTGGCAAAACGTGAGCTGAATGATCTCATCTGATCTATATATATCATAATTCGCGTCATACGAAAATGGGTTTAATGCCATATGCGGCCACCGTAGCTTCAGACCGGAATGCGCAATAGCGAATTAGGTAGCTACTGACCAGACCGTGCGGATGCTCAGCCGCATATGACATAAGATCCCTTTTTGCATGACGCGGATCTCATGTAAGCGGCTTTTACGGTAAAATCATTCCAATGGTAACACTATATTACTCTTGCTACGTGGCGGCTGACCAATGAGCACATTCTGTTAAACCAGGTATTAATACATATGCGTAAATTGTCGTTCCAGCTTAGCTTCCTTTAAACGAAAACTACTATAAAAGTGAGCAGTTTCGTCCACGATAAGCCTGTGCGGACTGCAAAGGCTAATCTGGGATGACATTTTGCGCACATGCATTAAGCCAGTTTTCACATAACGCGACTGAAATACTAACAGGTATGGGGATGTGAACCGCTACCTTGAGGCCTTCAGTGTATACCCTGCGGCGTGATTATTCTTTGTTCCAAAGAGTATTATTTCACGGCAAAGAAAGACAGTGCAAACAGTACGTTATCAGAGTAAATGACAATCGTAACACTTAGTCCATCTCCGGAGTCTCCGTAAAGAGTATGCAATAAAATGCCGGTTGGGCCCAGAGTGTGTAAATGTAGGCGGAAATAGCTGAACGATTTCCGGAAATTACCGATCATCAAAATCGTCCTATTTTAGCAAACCATCTAATTTTTGAAAGTTTTAAGTGTAATGTCATTATAGTGTACCTTTATAAAATATTATTATGTTTGTGTCTGCATGTATCTGTTTCCCTTTAAAGGCTCATAAAAGGTGAGATTGTTGTTACGTTTTTGTCTATATCACTGATTTCTACTATAATAAAGCACTCCAACGATTTTTTTGATACTTGAATGTTTGTACAGCGGGGATTTCGTTTATAACAGGGATTTCGGTAATTACGGGGATTTCGGTATTTCTACACACCGGTAAACAGCGATGTTACTAAACCGAATATTTGTAAACAAAATTGAGTTGGAGGACACTTTATTTTGAGCTCAAAAACAAGTTGTATTGATCATTGTAATGGTAATATCCAATAGCATATAGATATTGTTTATTGATATAGATGATAACGTTTATTAATAAAATATGCAAAAATTATTTAAAATCAGTAATAATTACAGATCGTCACCTTTGATGAGCCATTAAGATACTTCTGATGATACTTTCGAAAGGTCATAAGGTTATAAAGTCAGGCAGAAGGCGGGGCATATTTGGCATCTCTGACCTTAAAAATGACATCGTTGTTAAAGCGGGTATATACGATTTTTTATATGTGTTTAGTTGTAATATATTGATAAAATATGCTACAATAACACAAAATAGGCAAGAAAAATTATACATTAAAGCCGAATTTTATAAAATGCAGCAAAGACAAATTAGCGCCCCGAGCCGATAGTGACGTACATATTTTCCTACAATAACCGAAGCATTCGTCTTTGTATTATAAACCGTTAAAATACGAGGGGTGTTCCAGAAGTTCGTTGATTTTCGCTATAACTTAAAGGGGCCTTTTCACAGATTTTGGCATTTTTTAACTTATTCATTAAATGCTTTATATCGATAAATGTAAACATTGGATCGTAAAAGCTCCAGTAAAAAATCAAGAATAAAATTAAAAAAAGGAAAAGAACATTGCCCGTACCAGGTTTCGAACCAGTGACCCCTGGAGTCCTGCCAGAGTCCTGAAGTAAAAACGCTTTAGCCTACTGAGCTATTACGCCGAATACACATATTCGACCTATTTTATACCTTATATAAGCAATCTTCGTAGTTTCGCAAAATTTAACGACAAAAACAGAACTCTCCAAATTATTTAATCGTTTCGCGTTGCAACGCTTTATAATTTTTTGGTTTTAAAATCGTCAAAAGATGCATATAATGGCTATATTAGACCATGGTAAATGTTCAGTATTACTGTTTCCTCACAAATATCATAAATAAAACGAAAATTTGCGAATCTGAAACAACTTTTTTCAATTTTGTCAATTTACCAAAGCGTGAAAAGATCCCTTTATAAGTTTGCTGATAAAAGTCAATGAAATTTACATATTATACTAACCAATTATCACGGACTTTATATATTAGCTAAAAATGCATGAATTCCATAAAGCAAGTTTGAAACGCGTTGCCATAGAGACCTCAGTAACGACATGCGGCGCACGCGTGTATTTTATTATAAGTATGAGCGTTACGCGAATTTAAATTTGGTTTAAATGTCGTTGAAAAACATAATTTACGGCAAATTTTTCATTACAGCCCGGATTTGACCCCTATGGACTTCCGCGTGTTCCCGAAAGTTAAATCGCAGTTGCGCGGTATTCGCTTTGCAAGTAAACAGGAACTTACAGTTGCAGCAAAGCGAATCGTGTCGTCTTTTGACGCTGACTGGTATAGAGACACTTTTGACAAGTGGATTTCCCGACACATAAAGTGCATTCGCGTTGGAGGTGATTATGTGGAAAAGATTTGACAGTTGTTTACTTCATAACGTCATTGACGTTGAACAGAAACGTTACACGTGCGTCGGTGTGCGCATTGTGCACATGTTTAAATCTCTGATATATATTTATTGTTTTATGTATTTCCATAATATTTGGAGAGTATATTTGGAAAGGACGAAATATTCTTAACATGCTATTTGTTTGTCCATTTATGCTACCAAATGAAAGTTATAGCGAAAATCCACGAACTTCTGGAACACCCCTCGTAAGTTTAGATGCACATCGTACATGTATGGTATACATGCTGGCGAATTCGGCTGTACAGCCGTTTTCAATTTCAGAATTAAATATCTGGCTTATTTCGCATTTTTCGACACATGTTCTTCTTAACTTTTATTTTAATTTATATTGAAATATATATATAATAAGTTTTTTTTACACAGTTTATATAAATTCATTAATATTTTACAAAATCGTATATACCCGCTTTAAGGGCTAATATTTACATAAATATGTTACGTATGGAATAGTTACTAGAATACCCAATAAATGCGAAATAACGGGGTGTTTAACGGAGATTACATCATTAAGCCCCTTCCTGGGAAAACCGGGTTTAATGAACATGCGTAGAGTATCGCCCCATAGAAGCCAGTGCAGTCCGCCGAGTCATTTCAGGGACGACATTTTACGCCTTTATGGTAATTATCGTGTAGAGGTATTCACCTTGAAACGATAATCTCGTCTAGCGGACAGTATCGTCCAAGATTAGCGCAAGCATTAGCTAAGCTGTGACGAGGCTTCGCGTACATGCATTAAGCACGGTTTTCCCGGAGCGCGGCGCATCTATAATGGCAATCCACATTTGCAGCTAGGGCTACAAAATTGCCTAGCACATATCGCCTCTTTTGAAATCCAATGGTATATTGCTTTGTACACGAAACAGTCAATGTTAAAAGATGGCAGAGTACTTTAAATTCAATTCACATCTTGAAATTTACATCCATACCATCTTTGCAAATTGTCAATTGTGTTTGTACGTCTTTAATATGTTATGTCTTTAATAACCCATAGGCGGTCAACCGACGTGTGATGTAACCCTTTGCAAGGATCTCTTGATATGGGTTCTGCTGAGGAACTGTGATGTTACTCTTTGCAAGGATCTCTTGATATGGATTCTGCTGACCGTGTGATGTTACTCTTTGCAAGGATCTTTTGGTATGGATTCTGCTGACTAAGTTTTTGCTGATAGCATTCACTGGTCAGTATTTAAATGGACATTCGCACAGTTTTCTTATTTCTTGTAAATCAAATGAAATGAACTGTGCTTATCAATAAATCGATAATGTTGCTATAAGTCGTAACTAATTATAATGGCAAGAAAAAAGCGTGTATAAAACAGTATCGCTGTCCCTTGGACGCATACCCTGTTGCGAAGCAAAAGCCAAAAGCATTAACACTGCTTTACGCAGTCTTTCGTACTAATGAGCAAAACATAAATGCTAAAATAATAATTTACGTATTTTCAAAATAATCGATCAAAAGCGTTACACACGCTTTATTATTTTACCGATTTCGAATGATGTGTATCCGTTAATGAGCAAATGTTTTAAAAATGTTTCTTCGTCAAGAGCGTTATTTCGCTTATTTTAACATAAAGCATACATTTTTTTAATATATTGCAATCATTTTAAAATTGTCATTTAACCAAACTCTGAACTAGTTCCTTTATCACAAAAAACAAATGGCATGTACGTATATCGTACACTTTCGAACACACGTATATATTTATAATACTTACTTATTTCATCATCATTATCGGCAAAGCAAAAGTTGCAATATCATATACCACAACTATTTAGTTTTCCATGATGAATTAATACCATATGTGATTCTTTAAATTCCAGGAAGAATAGGCTACCGACATATCAACTTTGTACCGAAACGTATCGTGGTAAGATTTTCATAAAAAAAAACGCATCAAATATAAATGTGCGGTTCGAATGATTGGAATGAAAACTGCATATTTCTATAATTTTAGCATTCCATATACTTCAAGAATAACAGACTTATATTGAACGTATGTTATACAATAAGATGGTACATACTAATATCATATGATCTTTTGAAGTATAAATAATATCAAAGTACATACATGTGCTGTATTCAAATTCTTCCTACATGCTATTTATTCTGCAAATTGCACCATACATATATACATATATATACAAAGATAGAACATTTGCTATGAAATATGTATTGATTCATAAACATGAATTGATAATGCAATACATATATATGCAATTAACTACATAACAAACATTTCACGCGCGTGGATAGGCGACTTACAACTGAAAAGCAACCATCAACGATTAAACCTGTTTTTTTTAATTTATTTTTTTAGAATCCTAAATGGCAATCTTTATTTTCGAAAAAAGGATAAACGCTGAAAATCTTTTTTATTTATGAAGGCTCAAATGTTTTTTTGTTAAAACTGCAAGACATGATTACGAGCGTGTCGGTCTCGGCGTAAAAAAGTTCGTAT